>NW_027040575.1:0-5000 GCF_037179485.1 Ochlerotatus camptorhynchus | reverse complement strand
GGTGAATCCCTGGATCAGATCAAAGATGAACTGGCAAAATTACTTGGAGTTGTGCCACTCCAAGTAATCAAAATGAAAATGAAATCCCGTCCTGGCGATTCGCGCAACGGGATTTCTAATGATTTTTATTTAGTTCACTTCAAGTCTAGTGAACTAAACAACCTTAAGGCCTTAGAAAAAGCTAGCCTTATGCTCCATGTCCGAGTGAAGTGGGAACACTTCAGGAAGACTGGAGGAAATTTCCAAAACCTCACTCAGTGCCGTAAGTGCCAGGGATGGGGTCACGGAACTAAAAATTGCTACATGCCAGCTAAATGCATGAATTGTGGTGATTCCTCTCACGCAAAGGACGACTGTCCTGTGAAGGAAGATCCTAAGAAATTTAAATGTTCAAATTGTGGTGAAAACCACAAATCCAATTTTTGGGAATGTAAGACTCGCAAAGCGATCCTACAATCTCGTTCTAACCGACAGGTAGGAAACGCTCCACGTTTCCGACCAGGTACAAATTCCTCTGCTGTTAACAACGGTCAGCGAGGAACAAATTCTACATTCGTACCCGTAGGTACAAATATCACCCCTGCTTCAAATGTTTCATCTGTACCTACTCCCCTCGCTGCTAACAATGTTCAGCGAGTTAATGGAGCTACCTATGCTGCTATTGCAGCGGGTAGAAATCAAAATACTAACCAACGTTCTAACGGAAATTTTGATAATTTTGACTTAGGAAGCATTACTGCCCCTAAAATGGAATTTTTACAGAATTCATTAATTGACATGATTTCTGATATGCTTAAATCTAACACCATGTTTGATGCTATTCAAACTGGAGTAAAATTTGCTAATAATATTGTCATGACTTTAAAATTCAGTAATGGATTTTAAAGCATTAAACATTTTAAATTGGAATGCTCGATCTCTTAAAGATAATGAAGACGAGCTATTTAATTTTTTGAGAGTTCATAACGTGCATATTGCCGTTATAACTGAAACGTTCCTTAAACCTGACCATAAGGTTAAGAAGGACGCTAATTACTTGATTTATAGAAATGATCGTCTTGATGGACCCTGTGGTGGCGTTGCCATCATTATTCATAGACGAATCAAGCATAAAATTCTTTCTTCATTTGAAACCAAAGTTTTTGAAACTTTGGGAGTTTCTGTTGAAACAAAATTTGGACAACTTACGTTTATAGCTGCCTATTTGCCATTTCAATGCGTAGGCCAGCAAAAGAATTTTCTTAAGGGTGACCTCCAGAAACTTACCCGTCATAGGTCTAAATTCTTCATTATTGGTGATTTTAATGCAAAACACCGCTCATGGAATAATGCTCAAAGCAATTCCAATGGTAATATTCTGTTTGATGATTGTTCTGCAGGTTATTACACTATTCAATATCCAAACAGCCCAACATGCTTTTCTTCTGCAAGAAATCCCTCAACTATTGATTTGGTCTTAACTGATTCATGTCATCTTTGTAGCCAATTGGTTACCCATGCTGACTTCGGTTCTGATCACCTTCCAGTAACTTTTGAAATATCCCAAGAAATAATTTCTAATCCCAACAGCTTTACTTTCAATTACCATAGGGCTGATTGGGAGCAATATCGAACATTTATGGAATATAACTTCGATCCAAACATTCCTTTGCAAACCAAAGATGAAATTAATTATGCTCTTGAATCTCTGACTACTTCTATAGTTGAAGCAAGAGCTGCCTCAGTACCAAAATGCGAGGTTAAATTCGATTCAATTATAATAGACGATGATCTTCAGCTCTTGATCCGTCTTAAAAATGTCCGTAGGAGACAATTTCAAAGAACACGCGATCCTGCCATGAAAGTTATCTGGCGGGATTTGCAAAAACAAATTAAAAAGCGATTCTCTGCCCTGAGGAACAAAACTTTTGAAAATAATGTTTCTAAATTAGACCCGAGTTCCAAACCCTTTTGGAAACTCACAAAAATTTTGAAAAAACCTCAAAAGCCAATTCCAGCGCTTAAAGAAGGTGGTAAAATTTTGATCACAAATTTGGAAAAAGCTCAGAAACTTGCTAAGCAATTCGAGAGTTCCCATAATTTCAGTTTGGGTCTTACTAGTCCTATTGAGAATCAGGTTGCTCGGGATTTTCGGAATATTTTCTCTCGGGAAAATATTTTTGATGATTCCTGGGGGACTGATTTGGACGAAGTAAGGTCTATAACTAAAAAATTTCAAAATATGAAAGCTCCAGGTGATGATGGAATTTTCTATATCCTCATCAAAAAACTCCCAGAGAGTACCTTGTCTTTCCTGGTAAAATTATTTAACAGATGTTTCCATTTGGCATACTTTCCTGATAAATGGAAAAATGCAAAAGTTGTTCCAATTTTGAAGCCGGATAAAAATCCAGCTGAAGCTTCTAGCTACCGTCCAATAAGTTTGCTTTCTTCAATAAGTAAACTTTTTGAAAAGATAATTTTGAATAGAATGATGCTTCACATCAATACAAACTCAATTTTTGCAGATGAGCAGTTTGGATTTCGCCATGGGCATTCAACTACTCATCAACTCTTGAGAGTTACCAATTTAATTCGTTCAAACAAATCTGAAGGCCACTCAACTGGAGTTGCTCTTCTAAGGCCACTCAACTGGAGTTGCTCTTCTAGACATAGAAAAAGCATTCGACAGTGTTTGGCATGAAGGTTTGATTGCTAAATTGAAAAAGTTTAATTTTCCACTTTACATTATGAAATTAGTTCAAAATTATTTAACTGACAGAACTCTGCAGGTAAATTATCAAAATTCCAAATCTAATCGACTACCTGTTAGAGCAGGAGTTCCTCAGGGTAGCATTCTTGGGCCTATATTGTATAACATTTTCACTTCGGACCTCCCTGATTTGCCTCAGGGTTGCCACAAATCTTTGTTCGCTGATGACACAGGCATTTCCGCTAAAGGAAGAAGTCTTCGTGTTATTTGCAGCAGACTTCAGAAAAGTTTAGATATTTTCTCTTCTTATTTACAAAATGGAAGATTTCTCCCAACGCTTCCAAAACTCAACTTATAATATTTCCACATAAGCCCAGGGCTTCCTTTTTGAAACCTAGTAGTAGTCACATAGTCACTATGAACGGAGTTCCAATTTCCTGGTCAAACCAAGTGAAATATCTTGGATTAATACTTGACCAAAAATTAACTTTTAAAGATCACATTGAGGGAATTCAAGCCAAATGTAACAAATATATAAAATGTTTGTATCCTCTTATAAACAGGAAATCCAAACTTTGCCTGACGAATAAACTTCTAATATTTAAACAAGTTTTTAGACCGGCATGCCTTACCTTGCCAATTGGTCTAGTTGTTGCACTACCAGGACATGTCACCAGGAAAAAGCACTTCAAAGGATTCAGAACAAAATTCTGAAGATGATTTTGAAGTTGCCTCCCTGGTACAGTACTACCGAAGTACATAGAATTTCGAATGTTGAGACTTTAGCACAAATGTCCAACAAAATAATTAATAATTTCCGGCAAAAATCGTTACAATCCTCAATTGCAACGATTAATTCCCTTTATACTTAGATAAGATTTAGTTTTAGTTATTTAGTTTTAAGCTATCAATTGTTATACTGACATGCAGGTTTAAAAAACCTGTTTAAAATACTGAATTGCCAAGACAGGAACAATGTAAAAACACTTAGATATATATCATAACAATTAAGGCTGGTAAGTTACTGTAGTAACTGGAGCACCTAGGTTAAAAATGAAATGTAATTTATTTTGAATTTAGAACAAATAAAGAGTTAAAAAAAAAAAAAAAAAAAAAAAAAAATAAACATTTAAAAAAAATTTCATTCCCAACGAGGTTAATTTTCACAGCACTACATAGTTCATTAAAAGAAAGTATTATTAAGCATATTGGACGATAAGAACAGCTGAACATGTTTTTGTAGCCAAGTTATTAACGAAAGAGAGAGAGAGAGAGAGAGAGAGAGAGAGAGAGTCGATGAAGAGAATCGATCAATGTAGATTGGTCTAGATTCAACATATTTAATAAAAAAGTGAATTTCTTGTTAAAATTTTCCAATCGTGAGATATTCGCAATCAATCATATAAATTCGAGATTGGAGAAAACCTATCCTAAATTCGGTTAATTGACAAGATCATTTGGTATTTGGTCATTGCGAGAATTTGTATGTTCCACTTAAACACTGTTACGCATTTGACCACAAACGTTTGGTTGCTGGGTACATCATCAATGAGCTTTGGGGTGATGTGGCTGGCAGCAAAACGAGCGAACTTCAATGAACTATTAGGGTGTGCAACACGGATGAGGCTGGCGAGCTGTATGTTGTTTAAAACGAGGGTGACGTACTTGTCATAGATGGCCCACAGCGGTTCACGACGAACAACTGAATCCGATCAGTAGCGGTGCGGCTTCTTCGGTGAATCGAGGGCTCTTGAGGGCTAGCTGCTTGCGGTGAGCTTTTCGTTGTGTACTGGAAAAAAATGTACAATACCACGTGCTGAAAGTACTGCTGCTGCTGCTACTGCTGCTGCTGTTGCTGATGGTGACCGGATACCACCACTCACCACACACGGTGATTGAATAAAAACCGTTCGGCGAGACCGGATGGAATTTGATATTTTTGATTATGAAATCTGTGTTAGGGAAAGTGCTCTTCGCAGGCAATCGGTTATAATTTTAATTATAATATAGCTCATTTATTTATTCTCAGGTTGGAACAAGTTTTGCACCAGTTTCACCCTCACAGCTGTCAAAACGTTTTTTTTTTTATTCGCTTGGTTAGAAACTAGTTCCACACGAGTTTTAACTCCAAAACCGATAGGTTCGCACTGAAATATTTTAAAGTTTCACATGTGGGTTCACCAATAGATTGAAATAGACTTTTCAAACCAATCTTGTTTTTAATGTACCGTGGCTGGGGTCAAAAATTTACAAAAAAAAACTGTATTCAAAAATTAAACTACTTTCAGTAGTTTCTGAAGATACTCCA